>NC_079147.1:277460078-277498875 GCF_945859685.1 Eupeodes corollae
AATTTCTTCAAAACCACAATCTCGCACAGCAGCCTTGGAAACTCGCGCCGTGTGAACAGGAGCGTTGTCATGAAGAAGCAACACACCCGCTGCGAGTTTACCCCGTCTTTTCTTTTTAATTTTCTACCGCAAATTATGCAAAGTGGAAGCGTAGGATTTGGCGTTGATGGTTTCACCTTTTTTTTTTGTACTCAATGAGTAAGATTCCCTTTGAGTCCCAAAAAACTGTGGCCATGAGCTTCCCGGCAGACGGAGTGACTTTGAACTTCTTCGGGGGGTCTGTTCCTTTTTTATGCCACTGCATGGACTCTTGTTTGCTTTCAGGGTCATAGTGGTGAACCTATGTTTCGTCCCCAGTAACAATCCGATGCATAACACCGTCCGCGTTCTCACTACACATCTACAAAAGCTCTCTACAGCATGCGATTCTCACTTTTTTCTGAGGCGCTGTGAGCATTCGTGGCACCCACCTTGCACTGACCTTTGAAAGGTTAAGATGGTCACGAAGGATGGTGGGATTGGTACCAGTCGAAAGCTTGGTGATCTCTGCCATCATTTTCACCTTTATTCGGGCATCCTCGATAAGAAGTTTTTCGACTTCTTTGATGCTTTCTCCCGTACAAGCACTAGCCGGTGCGCCGGAGCGGGGGTCGTCTTCAATGCTCTCTCTGCCTCTCTTGAACTCACTTGACCACTTTTGCACAGTTGATAATGAAGGTGCGGAACCCTGGTAAACTGCCACCATTTCTTCATGAATAGTTTTTTGACTTTTTCCTTGCTTAGTGAGAAATTTAATTACAGCGCGATGCTCAATTTTCACCATCATCGTCTCAGTTGCCATTATGATTCTGTTTAAATAGAGATTTAACGGTAAATAATAATCACATTTATATGAAATTTTACATGAATGCACTAAAATAATAGTATTACTTGATAAATAAGTCAATTTATATATATAACCACAGCTTCACCCCGATACCGAGAATATATTGAACGCCCCTCTACATGGCATCGAACGTACATTCACAGGAAAAAAGAATGTCATTGATATCCAAAAAACTTTTTTTATTTATTTAAAATATATTAGTAGCGCTCTTTTTGAAAAATCCGATATAATTAAAGTTTGAGTTTGGATTCGGAATCAGAACGAAATATTTACTTCAAAACGAATTATTCAAAAACGTTAAGGAATTATATTCAAAGCATTTCAAAACTTGAAATAGAGTATAAGTCATTTTATTGTTGTCTTTCAACTTAGCCTTTAAAACCCTTTTTTGGTTGTCTTAATTATTTTTTAAATGGCATATTTTAAGTCTATAAAAGAGAATTCTTTTATTTTCGCACCGAAAAAACGTTTTGATTATGAATATATGAATATGATTTATTGACAAATTTAAGATTTGTCTATTTTGTCATTCTATTTTGTTGTTCTTATAAATATTCACTTCCTGTTCTTATATTTCCATTTTTAATATCTTTGAAATCCATAACGTTAAATCAATTCTACCACGCAAAATAAAGTTTTGTATAGTATTGTTTTGTTGTGGGTCTTCTGCTCCTCAGCGAACAATATTCAATCATTTTGAAGCACGAGCATTTCATCACTTCACTTGACGTTTGTATAAAATTATGAGTAATCGAATATTGCAAGAGACATTTTCATCCTTTTTATAGAAGAATATCCTGATACTGACGACTATGCCAATCAACCATGACGATATGGATCAGTTTAAAAAAGGATAAATCCTACATTCTTTAAGAGAATACTATAAAAAGGATAACACAATTTAAAAAAAAGTTAAATTTATCTTTCTACCCACAAAATTTACCAACGTTACCATACTACACACAAAATAATTCTAGAACTTAATTAAAACGTTGACATAAAATACCTTTGTCAATATGACTTGGGTCGACGAACGTTGTCGGCGGCGGCGGTGACGTCAAGACACGTGTCATAAACTTTTCCTATTTTATTCGTATGCACATACATATTTTTTTTTCAAAGTCTCGTAGAAAGATGATAGATTACCGAAAAACTCCCAAGGGAATTTTAAATACTAAGGGTTCTTCACATTTCATAATATGCGGGTAACAAGACACCAATTTATCCTTTGCTCTTAGCTTCCAGGCATCATTGGTTCGTTGGTTGAACAAAAATAATCGAGTTTATAATATGTACTCGTAAGCTTTTCATTATGTATCTACCTACCTTTAAAAAAATAACATTTTAAAAATGTTTCACATTCTGGCATAGACCTCACCTAGCGCTGTGTTGGATTTTGGGTACTTTTTTTAATTGAATTTTCTTAGCTACAATTTTTAAAATATTTTGTTCAGCTAATTATTTTTAATTACTTCAAAAGAACTTTAATTTTGAGGTTAAAACACTTTAATAATTTTTGTATGAATTGGACAGAAATCCAAAACCACCAGTTACTTCAGAGTGAGAACAAAAATTGATTTTTATGAAATTTTCAATTATTAGTGGCCTGAATAAAATATTGTCGTAAGTTATAATTTGCTCATTTTATGGAAATTCAAAGACATGAAAAAAAGAGGCTGGGATGCGACCAACTTTCGTGTTTTGTTTAATAAGTTGTCAGTTGATTTATTCTTAAAATTTCAAAATTGAAATAGTTTGACTTCGAAATCTAATTTTGCTAACGAGATTTTGAGTCGTAAACCAATTTTTTACAAATTTAGGTAGCATTTCTTAAAACTTTTTATTTATTAATTTTGTTTAGGTATTTATATTTGTCAAAAATTGTCAATTCCCATTTTCTCAAAATTTCATAAAATATTTAAAACAATATTCCTAATAAGATAAAATTAGTTTAAAGCAAATATTTATAGTTTTTTTAAAATATAATTGAGTCGAAAATCTATTTTTACCATCTTTTATAAATTTTGTTAGGTTTTTATTTTTTGTTAAAAAAACTTTTTAATCGATTTTTCTCAAAATTTTACTTAATGTTGAAAATAATATTTCTCATATGATAAAATTAGTTCAATGCAAATATCTCAAAGTTTTAAAAAGATATTTAAAACGAAAATCAATTTTTACTAACTTTTGTTAATTTTTTTAGGTTTTTAATTGTTTGTAAAAAAACTGTCAATTTGATTTTTCTCAAAATGTTGACAACAATATTAAAAAAAAAATAGAATAGATAGAATAAAATAATTTATTTCTATTCAAATATAAAGTTTACAATTAATGTTTATAAACATAATAATAATTATTATAATAATAAATAAACCATCAAGCATTTTGAAAAATTGTAGTGATTCTCTTTGTTTGCCTCTGTTGAAATTGTCCATGTTGTTCTTTTTACCAGAATGGAAAGAAGCATTTCTTGTTCCTATATTCAAGGCAGGTTCTTAAAATCTAGTAGAAAATTATAGAGGAATCTGCAAGCTCTCAGCCATCCCCAAACTTTTCGAAAGTCTCGTTAAAGATAAAAGAGAATTTATGATAAAGGAATGCTTATCTGAGTCACAACATGGTTTCGTTTCAGGTCGGTCTACTGTTAATTTGGCTGTTTTCTCTTCATATGTCCTAAATGCAATGGAGAATAAATTGTCAAGTAGATGCTATTTACACCGACTTTAGTAAAACTTTTGATTCGGTAGATCATATTATTTTACTGAAAAAGCTTCAATATTTTGGTTCAATGGATCTCTTTGTATTTAGAAACCAGGACTCAACGAGTAATTATTGACCACAAAGTTTCGAGAAGTATAAAATGTACCTCCGACGTTCCGCAAGGGAGTCTTCTTGGCCCTTTACTTTTCCTAATATATATTAATGATATAGTTGACATAATACAGAATTGTAATTATCTACTATATGCTGATGATTTAAAATTGTAATTTAAAATTAAAACCATTGATGATTGTGTAAAAGTTCAACAAGATTTGAACCATATTTCTACGTGGTGTTCTTTGAGTTTGAAACTTAATATTGGAAAATGCAAATCTATATCATTTTCTAAATCTGCATTAGTTCTTAATTTTCCATGTAAAATCGAATCGAATCTTTTGACTAATGTTAACAATATCAAAGATCTAGGCGTTATTTTTGATAATACTTTGTCTCCAAAAAGCATATAGATTTCATTGTGGCTAAGGCAAACACCCTAGTTGGTTTCATTAAAAGGAATAGTAAGGATTTTACGGATCCTTATGTTTTACTAACCCTTTATACCTCACTAGTTAGGTCAACAATCGAATATGCTGATGTGATTTGGAACCCATGCTATAGAGTTCATTCTAATAGAATTGAACAGGTCCAAAGGCGGTTTACTAAATTTGTGTTTCGTAAAATGCGTTGGAATTTTAGTCCAGACTATAAAGCTAGGTGCCAATTGCTCGGGATAAAATCCCTAAAATCTAGAAGAAAAATTCATGATGTAAGAGATATACTTTGCTATCTTATAAAAGGTCCGTTTTTGCTTTCTCAGATTTCCATTTATGTACCATCTAGACAGTTAAAAACAAGTTGTTTCCTTTTTGAAAAACTGCATAGAATAAATTATGGAAAAAATGAAACAATATCACGAGCAATTTCCTCGTTCAATGAAGTATGTGTTATTTTTGATTTTCATTTATCTCGAGATAAATTTAAAATTGAATTATTGTATAAGTTTATATTTTAAATAAATAAGTAAAATTGTTTGTAATTGGATCTGTTAAGTAAATCGCTTGTAGATAAATAAATAAAATAAAATAAAAAAATAAAAAAAACAGAATTTGGGATTGGTTAAAACCGTCCGCCAGATGCCAACTTATTTTTAACATGTTTAAATTTACAAAAAAAGTTTCTTTAAAAAGCTTTAATAGAAATAATATGATTTTTATTTTACATTAAAAAAAATTATACAAAAGTGACTTTAAATTATATATGCTATGATATGAGATTCACATAAGTTAATTTACATTACGATGTTAATTAAAATTTTCATAAATTGCTCAAACAAAAATTTATATTTATTGAATAGGTATATCCAATGCATTTTAGGAGAAAAAAAAGTTGTATTAAATTTGTCAATCGTCAACAAAGTCTTTTCTATACTTTATGGTTTCAATGCAATATTGGGCGACGATTTTCCAGTTTTCTCCATTTAGGACACATATCAACTCTGCTTCATTTAATATTGTTTTTTTAAAGTAAACAAATCTCAATTCCTTTAAAATGTGGCACACAGATAAAAAGTGATAGTACGTTTCTTGCTCTTGCAGGTTACACAAAGAGCAAAACCTTCTCCGGTCGTTAAAGTAAGGTCTATAATTCAAATTGAGTAGCTCTCCTTTAACACGAAAAATATTTGAAATTTTAAACAAGCTGAAATCTTCGGTGAAATAATTAATTTCGTTCAAATTATACTCAAGTTTTGGTTATAAAGATCGGCGCGATGACCCCTTGGCTTCCTCTATTAGATCTGATCGTATTCGAGCATCTATCCATTCTAAAATGTTTTTTAATTTTCCTTAAGAGATCCATTAAAAATATCTAAAGATTCCAGAGATATCCCTCACAACAAGAATATATTCTTTCATTTTTTAAACCAGCTGATATTTTTTTGTATGCTGTGTTTTGCAGATTCTTTGGAAGTGCATTCTTAAAGTAAAGAGATATACAGGTGGCAGTCCGGTTTTAAGAAGAATAATATAATTTTGAGTTGTCTCTGGCAAGAAAAAAGCTTTTTTAAGGAAAAATCGTTGCAATTTTTCCACTAGATCATACTATTGATATCCCCATACTTGAGAGCCATAAATCATTATTGACCTTTAAGCAGCTTCGAATATTTTGAAATTAACGCTATGTGCAATTTTTCTGTTTTTAAATAGGGATTTAGTCCAGTTAATAAAGGTTTTCACCTAAAAATAAATCACAGTTTTGAAACTTGTTTCCGCTGAAGACCCAACGTGAGCTCTAGCGGCAGTTAAGAGAAACATGGAGTTTGTTTCAGTTTTTCACGTTTATCTCGAAAACTATTTGACGTATCAAAAAATTTTGTTCCACAAAATTAAAGCTCATTAAATTTTATAAGACAAAGCGTGTATGGTTTTTTTCGCATCTGTTATAGTTTTCAAAATAACTCTTGCGGCAGTGAAGAGAAACATACGGTTTTTGAAGTTTATCTAGAAAACTATTTGTCGTTACGAAATTTCCTAAAGAAAAATAACTCTATCGGCATTTAAGGAAAACATTTGCTGATTTAACACGTTGATGATGATTGTGTACCTGCAACCCTAAAAAGGTTTCTGGAAACTCTTATAATAAAGAAAAAGAAGTCAATTTTTTTCATTCATTGACTGAACTAATTTCAAAATTTAATTTATAGCAGCCAATGGAAGTGCTTATTTGGATTTAGGTTGGGTGTGACTATCATGCCATTTAAAAAAAAAATAGTTTAAAGCCAATGTCTCAAAGTTTTGAAAAGTAATTATTTGAGTGGAAAATCAAGGAAAGATGCAGAAAGGGCTCTCAAGAAAATTGCGTGGTGGTTTTTTTACCATAGCAGTTTAAAAAAAAGTTGCAAATTGTTGCTAACCCTAAATATCTCACGAACCAATAACGCTAGAGACTTGAATTAAATTGTATACTATATATTGTAACGTGATAACAAATAAGTATATTTTTGGAAAAAAATCCAATTAACGGTTTTTTATAAATCGAAAAAAATTGCCACCTCGAAAATTTTACGAATAAAAAATGATTTTATCTCCAAAACAATTGTATGAAACGGAAAATAATGTTTTTAACATCTGGTAAAATTTTAAGGAAAATCAAATAGAAAGTTTTTTTATAAAAAAATAAAAACCTAAAAAGAAAATTACTCAATGTTGGTAAAAATTGAATTTGTACTCAAATATCTTTTTAAAAACATGAAGGTTAACGACTACAAATCTTAATATCAAAAATAAATTTCGAAATCAAACTATTTCATCATATTGCAAAATATTGTTGGTTATTTTTGAATTTCTTAGAATAATTAAACTGATAACTTTTTTAACAAAACACGAAAACCTACAAACCTTTTAAGCAAGACAAATCGACAGACGGGAAGGGAAGTGTGGGTCGCATCCCAGCTTCTTTTTTTATAGTTTAAATAAAATCAGAATCCAAAGCCGGTCGATCCGGATTAACATCATAATTGTTTAGCTTTGTTTATTTTAAATACAATTACCTTGAGTTACGTTCAGCTTTAACAACGAAGTATCCGCAATCTTGCAGACAAAGTTTCCTGAACATGTTACTCCTCGAAGAGATGATCTCAAATGTCCATCGAGATGTTGTGATTTAAAACTTCAAAACTTTTTTCACTTAATAGATAACATCTATGTTGCTGCTAAACAATCCAACATTTTATAAAAAATAATATGAAGCTGCAACCACTGCCGTGGTGACCATTTGGCTGATATCGTAGTAATTTCGATATGATTTCTTTTAAAAAATGCTTGTTTTTTAATGGGTTGGGTATTAAAATAAAACCTCTTATTGGAAAACCATGGCTAAACTACTAATAGATATTCAACCCACAGACAAATAACTACTTTTTTATACTTAATTTTAAGGGGATAATTATATCAGCGCTTAAGTCCTATTACTCATTAGGAAGTCCTTTCTAAACCACAACCAAAAAAAAGGAAACAACAATTCAAAACATTGTCTGAAACGAAATTTTACTCCTATTCGGTCATGGTACCACCATCAAAGCTTTATTGTGTCACATCACTTAACTCAACTTCCATTAAACCCCATTAAAAGTAGGTCGTTATCTAAAATGCTCTTATACCCTTTAGACAGACATATGTATATCTTTCTGTCTATGATAGTTAAAAGGACGAAATTGAATGATTAGCCACAGTAGTTTTTGTCATGGTATTAATTTTTGTTAGCACAACATTTTTCAAAATAAAATATTACGTGACACACAGCTTGTTTGATGGTTTAAGATGTTTTTACTGGTTCATGTCCATGTCCTGTCCACACGTTTGTATTGGTTTTTTTTTTTTGGGGTTGTGATTCTTTTTTCTTGTGAAATTCGAATGACAACATTGAAAACCCTAATGGTCGGCCGGCCAATCTAATCACCTTTTCATGGAATCTACTTCTGATGGGTAGAAGTGATGATGTGTGGATTTTAAAATCTATGATTCTGCTGAAAATAGGACTTTTTAGCAAAAAATCGAAATGTGGATTATAATAGCATTAGGGCAGAGATATTTGTGGGCTTACCAATCAATTTTTAGTTAACTTATTGCTTTCATGGAAATGCTGTTTGGGTTCGATTGAAAATAAAGATGGAGTAGGCTGAGGCAGTGACCTGTATTTTATGAATCAATAATTTGAGTTTTTGTTTTTCAGTATTGGATTAAAAGTTAAATCCTATGTAATTCACTTAAATCGAAAGAAAGTTTTGAAGTCTTATCCTCTTTCTGAAAAGCCCTTCTTGATTGATCAATTATTTGTTGTGTTTAGCTTGTAGAAGTTAAGAATACTAAAAAGTGAATAGATTTATCTTGCTTAAGACTTTAAGAAAATATTCATAATAATATTTTGTGTGACATAAATAAATTATTTGAAGTCAATATCTTTCTTTGTTCTCCTAATACTTGAGTTTTTATCAGTTTTGTTATTTTTGTAGGTGGGGTGTTTTTTTTATACTATGCGTGCCGTTAAGGGGATATGAATACCCGTATAATGATTAAACACAGTGCGAGAAATTAAGGATGGAAGATAGGATAAGAAAGAAGATACCAATGCACATTGGTTTTGAATGTCTGCACGTTCCAATGAGTGGGGAATATTGAGTTTGGTAAAGCATTTTACATTCGTGTAGTGCGACTAAAGAAAGAATCTCTGTACTTTACAGTACGTCCGAATTTGGGCTCAAGGGCAAACTGATGAGCATTCCTAGAAGAACGTATATTACGGTTAAATTAATTGAGGGAAGGAATACAACTAGCTGCTTTATTAGAGCATTGTTTATGAAAGTAGCCATAAAATAATGACAGGCATGAAACTTAACGAAGGTACTCGAGAGATACAAAGGTTTCAATTAGGCAAGAGACTCAAGTGAGTAATAGGAGCACCTGGGAATATGGGAATTGTACTCGAGTTTCGAACGAATATAGGCTTTATAGATTATAGCTATAAAAACATCTTGCATCGTCGTAGAAACCCTGAACACTTAGCAGCATTTTTGGCGATGTGATCACTTCACAAAAAGTGGTTTGTAGTGCACATACCTAACACTGAAAGCTGTTCAGTCTTTTCGATTAAAGTACCACTCATTTATAGTGGCATTGGGGGAGGGTTACGCTTTTGTGACAGAAGACAGCATTAAGTTTTCGAAGCATTAAATTCTAACGATTTTTGGTTCCATATTGGACAATGCTGCCAAGATCAAAATTAAATGACCTTATCATACGCTGCCGTTGATAGTCCACATCCGAAGAACAAGGATGCGAATCTGAAAACAATTATGAGAAAGGTTCTGCCATCAGCAAAACAATTGCCAATTTCTTAAATTTTTCTAAAGATCAAAGATCATTTTTACGTACAATATTATTTTTTGGTATAAAATCACATTATACAGGGTTATCCATTTTGCGGATTCAAAAGTAAACGTAAATAAAACACTTATAAGATATTTGTATATATGAACGTTGACAATATATGTGAAACGCTACCATCAATTAAATGACCAGCACGCAAATTGTTGCAAGTATCGTTTTTTTATATAATTTTCGACTACTTTTGGACCAATATTGCGCGGTATTTCAGCCATAACTTGACGAATGTTGGTTTTTGAGTGCTCAAGAGTTAATGGTTTAAACACGGTTGGTGGCTAATCGACATCGACGAGAAATTAGCAGGCAAAAAAAAAAGTCGGTGACAGACGTTCCATTGTCGTTTTCGAAGAAGTAATGTCTAATCACACTTGCATACTAAAGAGCACACCAAACAGTGATTTTTAACTTCCCATAGGCAGTTATTGCCCAAATTGAAAATTACGACATTTCTCGATCGTTCGTTCGTACGTCCGTACGCCCGTATTTACTTTGTCCAAAGCTCAAGAACCAGAAGAGATATCGACTTCAAATAAATTTTGTTATACAGGTAATAAGGCAAAAAAATGCAGAAAGGGCCTCAAGAAAATTGCGTGGGTGGTTTTTTTTTTAGCAAAGCGGTTTAAACAAAAACATGAACATTTTTATTAACCCTAAATATCTCACGAACCAATGACGCTAGAGACTTGAATTAAATTGTATACTATAAATTGTAACTAGATACCAAACCAGTATATATTTGGAAAAAAATCCAACTAACGTTTTGTTTTATAAATCAAAAAAAACTGAATACAAAATATGTCACCTCGAAAATTTTACGCATACAACATGATTTTATCTTCAAACCAATTTTGTGCAACGAAAAATAACTTTTTAACATCTGATAAAATTTTGAGAAACATTGAACTGACGATTTCTTACAAAAAATAAAAACCTGACAAAAAACAAGACTAAAACTTGGTAAAACTGTACTTTCGACTGGAAAAACTTTTCAAAAATTAAAATTATTGTCTTCAAACTTTTTCACTTCACAGGAAATATTATTTTCGATAGTCAGTAGTTTTTTTTTTATACAAAATCCAACAGTCTGTTTTTTTCATAAAAAAATAAAATCTACAAAAAATAGTACGCAAAATTTGGTAAAAAATTGATGCTCGGTTCTTGATATTTCCACATTAATTTCAATCATCTAATTTGTAAAAATTGAAGAAATGCTACTAAAATTGGTAAAAAATTGTTTTCGACTAAAAACTATTTAACAAAACTAGATTTTTAAACTTAACTATTTCCTTATATGAAAAATATTGTTGATAATTTGAATTTTTTTATGAATAATTCAACTGAAAAATTTTAAGCAAGTAAAATCGACCGACGGGATGGGAAGTTATGAGTGTGGGTCGCATTCCAGCCTCAAAACCCCAAATACGACAATTTTGTTTATTAACAAACCCTCGAGTGAGAAATGTATTTCGTCGCTAAAGTAAATTTTGTTTAAAATCGACATCCACCGATCCATTTTCGTAAATTTCAGACTTTCAACTGGACAAAAAAATTGGTTTAACAACTAAGATTGACAGCTGATGTCGAATTCCAGCCCTGTTTTTTTTTTAACCTCAAAATGGATGCCTCGTTATTATATAACATCTTTTACACAAGATATATCTCTAAAAATCTATTATTTCGACTCGAGAAATGTCGACATTTTCAATTCCACAAATCGGGCCGATTACAATATCTTCCTTTTTGATGATAATAAGGCTGATACTATAAGTAAGTCTTTTAAGGACAATTTAAACTTATTTACATTAGTTTCATTTTTTTTTTAAACCAAATTTTAGAGTATTAAGTCTTGAATATTGTATGAGTTACATTGTTAAAATGTAATAGTGCTTTATCAGCGTTATACACATAAAGTTAATAACTATTTTAGATTATATCTAATAACTTTCAAAAATTGTACGAAAATGATTTGATTATATTTTGTCCAAACTTGGAAAAATCTTCTTTATTTAAAAAGATACACAAATTGATGTTTTTGTGTTAAAATTCCAAATTTAATATTATAAACGCTAGGAATAAATACAGTAAAAATTATTAATTTGAGAAAAACGCATCCCATTTTTATTTTATTTATAACTTACAAGAATTGATGTACAATTAAAATAGATATAAGATCCATTATTTGTACCCATAGTTATGGTTGACATTTAAAAATATGGATGGTCGTATTTTTACTTTACTTGGAAACACTTCTGCAAGTAATACGATTGAATTTGATTTATCAAATCGATATGGGGTGAAAAAAGTAGACCGCATACCCCACTAAAAATAATGAAAAATCACTCCTCATCAAAACTAAGTCATTGCTTTCGTCTTGTATACGTAAAATAAACAATGTCATAGAACTATTATAAACTCGGGTATAGTTTACACTCATTTTATTCTCTTCCAAACAGAAGCCTTATAAAAGTCTATAACCTACTTAAAATTAGAAATTGCCTTCTCCTCGAGTTAATGGAAAAAGTTTCTGCATCATTTCTTTCAAACATCATCACAGCACAAAACCTCTTTCAACATTAATTTGTTTTTAATTTGAATTCTTATTAAAAATAAAAATAAACAATCAAACAAAAATAAAAAAACAACAACTTACCTTGTGCAAAATCCAATTATTCTCGTAACATGCCAAAAGTCATTAAATTCTTCTTGTGATTGTGGATTCAATTGAAACCACAATGAGAACAAATGGGATGGAAAAAAGCAGACAAAAAACACTGAAATTATAATAAAAATAGGCAAAGATAAATAACAATAAAACATAATTAGATTTTCAGATATATTTTTATATAAATTTAATATATCTACAAGGAAAAAGAATAAACATTTACTTGTATTAAATCAACTGTTAATCGGATATCCTTGATTATATAATATAATAAACATGTGTAGATAAGTTAAATATAAACTTACCAACGACAAATGCAACCACCATGCGTGCAACATGACGCCTAGCACGAGCCTGTGCCCTACTTTGCATACCTAATGCCTCGCCTGGCATCTCCCTGGCGCTTATGTGTAATCGGTTTGCCATCAGAATGTAAAGGGCTCCAATTATGGAAAGTGGAAGCAAATAATATACGAACGCCTTTGCCACAACCGTGTATCTATAAAGAGATTAATGGGAACGATGGTTTGAAGTCTTTAAACATGCAATGAAATATTTTTGATAAATTAAAGAACTTATTTATTTTCAAAACCCATCAAGCTAAAAGCAGAAACCTGGAAATAAAGCTGAAAGCTGTAATTAGAAACTAATGGTAGCTCCTTAAAAATTAGATATTTCAACCACGTTTTTGAAAAGCTTGAAAAACATAATAATTTCATATTCATAACAGATTGAGCTCCTCTGCATGCAAGAGAGAAAGATAATTTGAGGATCTCTGATGCGGTACGGAAATTTGAAACATTCGTCCAAAGCACTGCATGAAGTTCTCTGTTCTCAAAAACAAAACAATATTTTATGTATTTTTTAAGTTTTCCCATCAGGATTGAAAGAATTCACATCTGCTTTTTGCAAGAATTGCAAGAATTATTTTTCCCATGCATATTTTAAACGGACGGATGCTTATTTAAAACTAAAATATTTCTTAAAATAAAATTATTTCAATATTTTATTAAAAAATGAAATGGAACTCGATTCGTTTTCGTAGGGTTTAAAGGGGTGGTATAATTTGAATACAATACACATGCACATGTGTGCGTTCAAAAATTATTACATGTATTTTTTTATTATCAAGATACCTTTTATGAGTTTTAAGGAAAATGCAAGAGATTTGAATCGTTTTCCAGAAAATTATTAATAATTTTCTGAATTTTCATTTAAAAAGCAAGAAAGTATTTAAAATTTATTGCATAGTTAAAAAAGAATAAAACAAATATATCTATTTATAAAATTTCAATGTAGAAAATGATTTATTTTTAAGTTTTTTTTTTTTATTTCGAAACAGTTTTTTTTGTGTTTTTTGTTTGTATCGTAAATTATTGAAACATTCGTAAATTTAAATAAAATTACTCGTATCTCATTCCAGTGGTTTTGTGTAATTTTGATGGGAAAATTCTGATTGAATAAATTTGAAAATTAATCAGCAATAACCGATGCGATGTGTTTTTTCTGCATAATTTGTGATGAATTATTGATGTTGATTGATTTTCATTTAATTGAACCCATAAATTATATTTGTCTGTTTTCTTTTTATAACTGATACATTAATTAGTTTATTAAAGTTAGTTGTTAAATTCGATAATCAAAAAACGAAACAATCATCTTGTTCAGAAAAGAATTTTAAAAAGTGCTATTGACTTAAATTAAATGTTGTAATCTTCATTGAATCAATATCGATAAAAAATTCAACCAATACTTTTCATTAATCAAAACAAGAATTTAGAATAATGTGTGCAATTTGAACATTAGCAGGAAATGAGATTACCCCTGGAATACTATATTTTGTGTTACGCTGAATGCGTTCTTGAGATCTGGTCTACTTTAAATTGTTAGTATGTTAGGAACAAATACAAACATTTGAACTTAAACTTGGTGAGGCAATAAAACCTTGCGTCGATGTTTGAGTGAAGTAATCGGGTTGTTGATGTTAATGTCACCAATCATTTAAAAAGCTCTTTTTTGAATACTGTCTAAGAGGCTTAAATAAGTTACTGGAGCACCAGCCCAGAGATGAGAGTTACATTCAAGTTTCGGACGTATATAGGTTTTGTAGATTGTAGCCAGATCAGACGGAAAGAAAAAATGTTTGCAACGTCTCAAAAAACCTAGACATCTTGCGGCATTTTGGCAACATCACGTATGTGATCGTCAAACAAAAGGTGGTTTTTGATGCACATACCAAGGATGTCAAGATTTTACGTTTCGTTGATGCAAGTGGCACAGGTAGATGTTTATCTCGCTCGAACGATACAAAACAGCATTATGTTTTCGAAGCATTAAATTCCACGATTTTTTCTTATTCCCCATTGTACAATGCTGTGCAGGTCGGAATTCAATTAGCTAATCATCATCATCCACATCCGAAGAGGAGGGTTGTGAGTCTGGAAACGAATATGAAAAGCTAAGAGTGCTATCGTCAGCGAAACAATGTATTGGATTAGAAGTAGCAGACAGGAGATAATTTATAAAAATGAGGAAGAGGGTCGGAGACAAATCGTAACCCTGGACTTGAATGTGTCCAAAACAACTTGAAATGAACGGTTCGAAAGAAAATTTCTAATTCATCGAAGAAGAGATTCGTCAATACCAAAATACCGATACCGAAAGCACTCATTTTCGCTTAGAGAGCAAGATGCCAGACTTTATCAAATGCCTTTGAAATATCAAGTGCAATAATCTTGCTTTCTCTAAAACGATGTAAAGATTTGTTGCACTGTATGGTGAGATGAACCATGAGATCATCAGTGGACCTATTTCTACGAAAGCCTTATTGCCGGTCATTAAGAAACTTTCGTTCCTAAAGATTTTTCTTAAGCTGATAATTAATCAGCGTTTCCATGACCTTAGAAAGAAGGAACGTTAGTGCTTTTGGTCGATAATTTGTGGGAGAAGAAGATTCGCCTTTTTTGGGATTGGCTGAACAAATGCAGTTTTCCAACTACTCGGAACGAGCCCGGAAGAATAGGAGGGAACACCTCTTCAAAATAATAGTGGGGGTATCATCTGGGCCAGCGAATTCATGAATATTTAGATCTGTAAGAACTCTCGCCACAGTTCGAGTACGAAAAAAGATTGATCCCATAGATTCATTTACGAGTTCAGGAACAATTCATTTTTCGGTGAATTGCGAACTAAAGGAGTATCATTGATAACAAGCATAGGAACCGAGGAAGAGGATCACGTTTTTTACAAATGACCAACAATTCTTACTGCCTTTGGGACATTGCAGTTTTTTGCGCCTTAATTTTTGGTCATTTAAAAATTTGGTCCTTCAAATATAGGCGTTGCTGGCCTTCCTGGCTGCTTAAACTTTTTTCGGTTTTCCTCAGTTGGGTTGGCTTTAAAACACAGAAAGGTCACCTCTTTCTCCTTGATAACCTCTTTGCAGCTCTAATCGAACTATGATTTAACCTTGGGTTTAATACTTTTAAGTTACATTCTTACAGTGTTAATAGAAGCTTTTCAGTGTGGGTTTTTTAATTTCTTATAGGAAGTTATTGTAATTGGTCCGATTTGTCAAATTGAAATTTTTGACATTTCTCGACGTTTCAACGTCCCTAGAGTGGAAATAAAAGATTTTTAGAAAGATGCCTGTGTGTACTTCAAATAAATGTTGTTATACAGATAATAAGGCAGGAAGATGGAGAACGGGTTCTCAGGAAAATTGTTGGTTAACCCTAAATATCTTACGAACCAAAACCGCTAGTGACTTGAATTAAATTTTATATGATATATTGTAACGTGATACCAAACAAGTATATTTAAAAAAAAAATCCAAATAATTTTTTTTTTTATAAATCAAAAAAACTAAAAAAAACAATTTGCCACCTTTACGAAACAAAATGATTTTATTTCCAAAACAATTTTGTGCAACGAAAATTAACGTTTAAAATATCTTTTAAAATTTTGAGAAAAATAGAAAAGACAGTTTTTTTATAAAAAAACCTAAAAAAGCATAACTCAAAGTTGGTAAAAATTGAATTTCGACTTAAATGTCTTTTCAAAACTTGAGATTATGGATTTTAACTTATTTTATTTTATAAGAAATATTGTTTTCAACATTCTGACAAAATTAAAAAAAAATCGAATTGACAGAGAGGTTTGCAAAAAAATAAAAATTTAACAAAAGTTGGTAAACATTGATTTTCGAGACATATATCTTTTCAAAAATTTGAAATTATGGCTTCCAAATAATTTTAACTTATAACAAATATTGTTTTCGACGTTCGGAAAAATTTTGAGAGAAACAAATTGACCGTTTTTTTACAAAAAAAAAAATAAAAACCTAAACAAAAAAATGAATAAAAAACATAAAAAAGCATAACTCAAATTGGTAAAAATTGATTTCCGGCTAAAATATCTTTTCAAAACTTTGATATATTGGCTTTTAACTACTTTTATCTTTAAAAAAAATATTGTTTTCAAAGTTTTGAGGAAAATCTTATTGACAGTTTATTTTTTACAAAAAAGAAAACCTAACAAAAAAAAACAATACTAAGACTGGGTTAAAATTTACTTTCCACTCAAAAAGCTTTTCAAAAATTAAAACTATTGTCTTCAAACTTCTTTTTATTTCACAGAAAGTATTGTTTTCGATGTTCAGTAGTTTTTTTTATAAAAATCCTTTTTTTATAAAAAATAACATCTATTTACAAAAAATAGTACGCAATTTTGGTAAAAATGTATGTTCGATTCTTGATATCTCTTAAATTAATTTCAATCATCCAATTTGTTAAAAATAAGAAATGCTACTAAATTTTTTTAAAATTTGTTTTAGCTAAAAATCTATTTAACAAAACCAGATTTTCAAACTGAACTATTTCCTTATATGAAAATATTGTTGGTAATTTTACAATTTTGAAGAATAATTCAACTGACAACCTTTTTAACCCAACACGAAAACCTACAAACTTTTAAGCATGACAAATCGACAGACGGGATGGAAAGTTATCAGTGTGGGTCGCATCCCAGCCTCTTTTTTTAAAAATATATTATTCGAAATTTTGTTTTTTTTTGTACTGAAAAATTTACAAACTGTTTTCGTATATTCTTTCTTTAGATGTTCACAAATTGATTTAAACAAAAATTCGTATAGAGGTACTTCGTTTTTATAATATTTAAAAAATACTTTGATTAAAAACAATAATATTTTCATATAGCACTGCAAATTATTCTTAAACAATAAAGTTATTCTATGGAATTTGTTGTGTTGTAACAAAAAAAAGTTCGATTCCTACAAAAAAAGACAACATATATTATATATACATATATTTAAATGAAGTTTCTATTTTTAATTTAACAAAAATATTTATTTAAAATACGAATCCTATCAGTAAAGGAACAGTGTTGTCGATTTTATGAAATTACCTTTTCAAGTCCTATGAAATAAATTTACCATACTTAATAAAAAAAACCTTATAAAAAATAATTTTTATTTTATTTCTTGACTTTTAAACTTTAGGTTACGAAATATTGTTAAATTGGCAGTTTCCAAAAAGTTTAAGAGAAAAGAAATAATATTAAATGTTTGCTTTTTTGCAGAAATTTCTTAAATTTTCTTCCGAATTAAAATTTTACATGAAATCTTAAATATATCGATTCATAGAACAACTTTTCTATTTTTTTACTCCTTTATCTTCAGAAGGTGATGTTTTCGTGTTACCTCTACAGATTCAATAAGAAATCGAGTAAGCTTTAGCTTGTCTTACCATATTGACCCTTTTATCCTAACTTGAACTAAATATCATCAACCTAAGGTTATGTTTCACTATTTTATACCATTTCTTTTCGACATCAAAGATATATAGAAAAGGTTTTGAAAGTTTATATATACAAATTACTTCCTTTCGAAAAAACTTCCGGAATGTTCCTTAATTTGTATTTATGTGTATAATATCAATACGTAGCTTAGCTATAAGTAATATTAACAGTTGTCTCCCTAAAAACAAAACGTGTTTCCTTGCAACAATAAGTCTTTATTGTACCATTATGCCTTGCCAAAGGGTTTTTCGTTTATCGATTGATTTTGAATTCGAAAGACAACGTTAGACAAGCTTTATACGAACAACACCTAACTAACAATGATTTTTATTACATTGATATTAAGATGTAGATAAAATAATGTCGTGTAGTTTCATTTTATCGTGTGTTATGTTAAAATCTGGTGTTTCCATCAGACACAACTGAACAGATGCTGTTCCATCCAACACATGTAATATTGAAGGAAAATGGATGAAAATGTTCAATATTTATTATAGATTCAAAGGATGGGAATATATTTATGTCTCACATGAAAGTTAAATTACAAATAATGAATACCAAATACATAATCTAAGGAACAAAGTAAGAAAATTTATTTTGTGTCAAAGCAACCTTAACGACGCGACACGTCCCCAAAGATAGAATAGAAGGTTTTCTTAGTGATCTTATATTGATGACATAGTTAAATTTAAGTCCTTAATATTTATTTTTGTAAGGAGTTAGAATGGAAATTATAAATAATCTTTAATCTGGAAGAAAACATTGTGATTTCTTCAATTCAGTGGAAAACGATGTTAGCTTCGTCAAAATGGATAACTTCGACATTGTACAAGGTATAAGGTGGGTTTGAATAATATTGATGTATATAGACTCCATCTTCCTTGAAATGTTTACCACGGAAACGTTGGCAGTGGTCGATTTTGGTTCGTTGATTCTGAATTTCTGTGGTTTACTATCAGATCTGAGCTCCTATTGCGTAGGCCAATTATTAAGCTGTTAACTTCACTGCAGGGCTTGTCACACCGCACTGTTTCATAAATCAGTAATTTGTCAAGTTCTGTTGGAATTGATCAATAATGTTGTTACATGTGGGAATTAGCTGAAACTGTAATGTGACGGTTATTTTCATTAAATCCATACAAAAAGTCAGTTGGAATAAAAACCATATCATATCCTATTTTTGGTAGTTAAAGTATTATTTCTTGAAAATCATGATGGTTTTCATTTTACCCATATGCCCTTGTTGACGAATGAACCTTGACTTTTGAATGATAGCTATGAGTGAACACAATTAGAGAAGTATGTTGTAGGGATTGAAATTTGTTGGGTGGAATATACATAAGTCACTTTTTAAAAATTTAATGCAAGATTATGATTATTAACCTTCCATATGAATTTATTATAATTAAATCTTGACATTTTTCGACGTGACGTTTCAAGGTCCCTAGAATATAAATACTTGGCATTAAGTGAATCTTAGGTATAGCTCAGTGCCATTATTCTTTTTCCACCATGGATTTTCCGTATATATAAGAAATGATGTTGCATACCAACTTCAGCCACAATATTGTGTGTGCTCTAAAACAAACTTTAACTTCCTGCGGTTAAAATTCACGGTAAGTAAGCACATCACCCACGCATGTATTTCATATCGAAGTCCAAACCTGGACAGAAATTCAACTTTTAACGAATTGGATGCTCTGTCTGACTACATTCAAGTATTGTTGCCCATTATCCTCTCACTGAAATCGTCATTGCGGGCGATTTCAATGTACACAATTCTTCTGGCTTCGTTATCCTTGCCAGTCAACACCGGAAGGAAGGTATGTTGAGATCAATGCTGAGTTAAATCAATTAACTCAGCTCGTTGATGAGCCAACTCGAATCCCTGACGTTGCAGGTCAATCCGCCAAAATCCTTGACTTGTTTCTTACCTCTGACCCTAATAAATACACAATCAATGTATTACCGCCTCTAGGCACATCAGACCATTGTATCATATCTACAAATTTCTCATGTCAAAAAACCCAGTTAAATAAAAAACTCCTAAAAAAACTGTTTGGAATTATATGAAAAAAAAACTGGGACGGTCTTAATGAATTCTTCAGGAACTTTATCTGATCACTATGCTTCCTCGATAGTGACATTAATTCCAGCGCAGATATGGTTACAAATTTAATTTGTTTTTGGAATGATAAAGATAAAGAACTCATGGTTTTGGTTATTAGATTCAGAGATGTAAGTTTCCGTTGTTATAAGGCCAACCCGACCGGAATAAGTTTAAACAAGTTAGAAAGAACTGTAATGGTCATATTCGATGAACCAAATTGTTGCATGATCAGAAATTAAGGCAATAAATACTTTAGTATTCCTAAGGTAGTAAAATTTTGTGGCCATTTGTAAAAAACGTACGAAACAACACGTCATCCTCGGGTCCAACGCTTGTCCACAATGACACTCCCTATGTGAGCTCGGTTGATAGCCAATTTTCTTGCAGCAAAGTTTTCTGTTAATTTGACGCTACCGGAGAGTGTCATGAGTACTCCTGTTCTTGAGAGCTTGAACCATTCTAAGGGAAGAATCTTCTTTTGCACTCGTGCAGTTGCAAGAGTACTTAAAGACCTTGACATACACAAATTCGCTGGCCTGTATCGTATTCCCCCTATTGTTGTGTATAGGTGTTCTTCAACCCTGGCAAAACCACTGCGTAAGCTTTTCCATCTTTCATACTCTACAATTCTCTTTCCGAGTGGATGCAAAATAGCATTTGCCTAGCCTGTCCCAAAAAAAGGCGAATCCTCCTCTTGCACTTGATATTTCAAAGGCATTTGATAGAGTTTGGCACCGAGCACTCTTATCGAAAATGCGTGCTTTTGGTATTGATGAATCTCTTCTTCGTTGGATTAGAAATTACCTTTCTAACCGTTCAATACAAGTTGTATTAGATGGTTTCAAGTCTGAAATTCATTAAATAAATGCTGGTGTCCCCCAGACTCCGTTTTGTCTCCAACTTTCTCCCTTATATTGATAAATGATCTTTTGTCTGCCACTTCTAATCTGTTAAACTGTTTCTACAACGTCAGTACCCTCAGCTTTTCATATTCGTTTTTAGATTCACATCCTTGTCCTTCGGATGTCAAATGTGGAATCAAAAACCGTGTAGAATTTAATGCTTCTCAAACTCAATGCTGTCTCCTGTCGTTAAAGCGTAACATACTCATGATGCCGCTATCTAGGAGTTAAACTTGCATCCAGGAAACTAATGAACTGTCAGTACTCGGTGCATGAAATTTTTCACCCCTTCTGATCTGGCTGTAATTTACAAAACCTTCATTCGTCCAAAACTTGAATATAACTCGCATATTTGGGAAGGAGCCCCTAAAACAAGTTTGATCCTTTTAGATAGGATACAAAAAAGAGCTTTGAAAATGATAGGGGATAGAACTATAACCGAAACATTTACATCTCTCGAACACCGGCGCAATGTTTCATGCCTTTCTTTGTTTTTCAGTAACTTTTACAAACAATGTTCTGTTAAATGATCCAGTTGCATTTCCCCCTCAAACAATTCAGCCGTAATACTCGCCCTTCCAGGAATGCTCAGTTTACAATCGAGCTCAATTTCGGATGTACTGTATAGTATAGAGGTTCTTTTTTAAACCACTCTTCGAGAATGTGGAATGTTTTACCCAACTCTGTTATCCCCTCCCAATTCAATATTCAAAATTTTACGATCAATGTGCAACGGTATCTCCTCTTTCATCCTTCCATATTTTCCTAATACTCTCACTGTGTTTAACCGTAAACGTGTTAAGGGTATTAATATCCCCTTGCGTGATTGTACTTTATAAAAAAAATAAAGTTTGAACGTTGATATTATGTGTGAAACATTACATCATTTTAATGACCACCACGCGAATTGTTGCAAGTATCGATTCTTTTAAGGTAATTTTCGACCACTTTTTGACACATTTGGGCGGTATCTAAGCCATTACTTGACGTATTTTGTTTTTTTTTTTAGTGCTCAAGAGTTAAACCAGTGGTGTCAAATAGCATGATCTTGGAGGCCAGTTGATATTGACACGATGAGAAATTATACTGCTAGTAAATGTCTCTTATTGAAAAAAGTCCTATTCGCTGGAGTTGTGTGAGATGTGGCACCGTCTTATTGAAACCATACATTCTTCAAGTCGTATTCTTCAATAGCAGAATGATGGTTAGTGCGTTGAACTTTCATGCTTTAGATGTCTGGGGTTCGATCCCTGCTTATGCCATCTGAATTTTTTCACGGGTACTGCCTCCTGCGAGGTATTGACAAATTCTCCAAGAGTAATTCTTGTCATGAAAAGTGCTTTCTCTAATTAATCGTTCGGATTCAGCTTAAGACTGTAGGTCCCCTCCATTCATGATAACAGTACTCGCGCACAGGAATGGTTGAGTTGCAAAATACACCTACCTATTGATGAACGACGAGGAATCGAAACATTCGGGTCTTCGGCAACACTTTCACTTACAGCAACGATATTTTCAGTGGTATAAGCGAAACGATGATGTACAGGGCTTACAATATCTGTAACCAATCGAGTCTCTTAAAATTTGTTCACAATTCTGTTCATTTTTTGCGTAGTTGGACGATTATGTAAACCATAATCTCCTCTTAAAGCACGATATGTGGCTTTGAGAGAATCACCATTCTTGTAGTAGACTTTTAGAATTTATATCTTTTGTGCTATAGTTAAGCGCTCCATTTTCTTAAATTTCAGACTTTCAACTGAAAAAAATAAATTGGTTTAACAACTTAGTTTGACCGATGTCTTATTCCAGTCCTATATACTTTTGAAACCGCAAATGAATACCCCTTTACGATAAAATTATATGGATTTTCATCGTTAAATCATATTCAGCAGAATTTGTACGTTTGCTACTTTATCTTAATCTTCAACGTGTCAATGCTTGGTTTTTATTTTGGGCTGATGCGGTGTGATCTTGAGAACGAGACTAGTTCAAAATCCGTAAAACCAGGTACACCACAAATAAGAAGGAGGCAAAGGCACGTTTGCCGTACATTCCACAACAGATAAGAACCAACTGAAGCTTTCACACCAGAAGAACATGGAATTTCCCCGTAGGATCGAATCAAGTCAGCTGTCTCAATTACTGGAATATATACTATCTGCCGTCTTGATTGATTACGCTTAATCTTTCACAAATGTCATCTTGCATTAGTCTGCCGTTCATTGTTATGGCCGTTGCGCAAAGTTAAGCTTTAGATATTTTAAAAACCTGAAGCTTCAAAAAAAAACCGTCACTCGAGTGTAAAATCAAAGTTAATACGGAAAAAATCATACGTTTTTTAGCTGCACAAACGAAAAAATCAGACGGCGCTGTCAAAAAGACATTAGTCTGATTTCTTCGAAGCCACGTGGAATATAATTTCTATGCTCTAAAGCAGATTCAAAACCTTTAAAATAGGTTTATGAAAATGATTGAGGACAAACAACTGCAAAAATTTTGAGAATAAGTCATACAAACTTCATGGAGAGGACTATTACTGTTTTTTATTGAGTTGTTAAACCTAGCAACGTATTTTTTTCCTTATAATGAAATAAGCTTCCATTGATTCCTCTTGAAAAATATTCCTTTATTTCATATATCAAAACAAAACCTCTTCGTTTTCATTAAAAACTGTAAATGTTTGCTTTGTTTTATTTTTAACAAATTTTGGAATTTCCGTGATTTTTATTTTCAATGAAATCAATGTTCTTATAAAAAAGTTCGTAACCTTGTATAACAGTTTTTAATGCAACACATTTTTTAACTTTAAATACTTTTTTTCTAATGCAAATGGTTTTATTTTCCATTCTATTTAATTTTTTTTTCTAAATAATATTTATTTTTCATTAAAAATGTTTTTTTATTTCAAATTGCATTTCTTGGAATTCTGACATCTCTGCCTAGAGCCTGCATATAACAAACTTTGCCGCAGTTTTCTGCAGAAATGATTACTTTCCAGATAGATTTTAGATTAGGGCACAACAAATTGACTATGGGCCTTTCAATTGTTTAAAATATTTAAAAATGTATAAACGCATTTGAAATTCGTTATAAATTATTTAAAATAAAATCAAATGTTTGCATTTTTCTGTGAACTGAATTTATAAAATATTTATTTTCTTTTTTGCATTGTTGCAAATTTCCACTGAAATTAAACTTAAAGTACTTGGTAAAAACACTCCGAACTCAGCCACAGCTTTTTTCATTTTTAACATATTGATTTATTCAAAAACTGATGACGATTAATCACATTTAAAAAATATGCTGAAGGTAGCGCAGATGTTAGAAAGTGAAATTGTGATTCTATTCAGTTATTATACCTACATATATAAATTGATAAGCCTAAGGCTGGAAAGTTGTAGCTATAGCTGTATCTGATCTCTATCTATGTTTATAATCCCTCGAGTACTCTAGAGGCTTTTTTTTGAATAGTACCTTTGCTTTGTGATAGGTGGGTCTGGATAGGGTTTAGGCGGGGATAAAATGTAAAATTTTGTTGTCTGTTTTATTCTAGAGAACAAAAACAAAAAGGATATTGAAGTATAATTCCTGTGTATGAACGATGGTACTTTAAAAAAATTAAGGGCAGGCACAAGTAGGGATATGTAAACAGGTAACCTACTTCAACGGAAACCATTTTTAGAATTTACCCAATGCCAAAAAGTAAAAATTCCATATATTTTAATAATAATTAGAATTATTTATATTTTATTTTTAGAAACGTATTTAAAAGGTTTCCAAATTGGCACTTGACAACTTTGATCTCCCTTTGTGATAGCACCCTTAAAGCAATGACAAAACTGTCAATGTTAAAACATTTAGTTTAGAAATAAAATGTGAACAATTAGAGATTCGCGGAAGAAACATTTTTATAAATAATTTAAATTAAACAAAAAACTATCCAAATTGAACTTTTGCCCTGAAGTGACTTTGCTATTTTGATAAGTTTATATTAATAGTCATAAATATTTTTCTGAAGGACATTTTTTTTGTAGCAATGAGTAAATTTTTAATTCTATCCCTCCCGTAGTTTCTTTAAAAATCGACACTCGCTCAACCAATTTAAATAATAAATTTTTTGGCGATAGTAATCTCCTAAACACTAAAAGTCATTATGTTATGTTTTGGTAACGCCGCCGCTACGTTCCACTAAATCGCGTCTGAACTTTGATTTTTCTTTTATTGTGACGAACCATATGTACAATATGTATCATCCAAGCAACCAAAAATCATCAACAAGTTTTTGAAAAATTGGAGGGACGACCGTTTTGTTCCATATTGATATTTTTTTTTCAACATACAAAAAGAGGCTATCGTAAATGTCAGACTTTCGACTGAAAAAAAGTTAGTGTAATAACTTAGTTTGTCCGATGTCTTATTCCAGTACCCCTTTACGATAACATTATCTGGATTTTCGAAGTAAAATCATATTCAGCAATAAGGCCAAATTGTTCCCTTTTACTTCGTTACCAAGCAGAGTTTGTACGTTTGCAACTTTTAAAATCTTAATCCACAACATGTCACCACTTGATTTTAATTTTGGTCTGAGGCGGTGTGATTGGGCCTAACTTATTCGAAAACGAGACTAGGTCAAAATCCGTAAAATCAGGTAGACCACAAATAAGAAGAAGGAAAAGGCACTTTGCCATACATTCCATAATAGATAAAAGCAACTGAAGCTTTCACACTAAAAGAAAACGGATTTCCCCCGTAGGTTTGATTTAAGTCTCAATTATTGGAATATATACAATGACAATGCATCCTTGATTGATTACGCTAAATCTTTCACAAATGCATTCGTCTGCCCTTCGTTTAGCAATTAAGCTTTAGATATTTTATAAACCTGAAGCTTCACAAGAAAAACTGTCACTTGAGTGTAAAATTAAAGTTGATACTGATAAAAGTCCAGTTAATAAAGGTTTTCACCTAAGAAAAAATCCAACAGTTTTGAAACTTGGTACACTTACCAAGGGATGTCTAGTGATGACGTGACGACGTGAGCTCTAGCGGCAGTTAAGATAAACATGGAGATCGTTTCAGTTATTCAAGGTTATCTCGAAAACTATTTGTTGTATTAAAAAAAGTTGTTTCACAAAATTAAAGCTCATTTAATTTTATAAAAAATTATTATCCATTATTTTGTTCGTATCTGTTATAGTTTATCAAATAACTCCAGCGGCAGTGAAGAGAAACATACGTTTTTTTCGGTTTTACCGGTTTATCTTAAAAACTATAAAGAAAAAGTTTAGTTTGAAAATTACATAGAT
The DNA here is from genome assembly GCF_945859685.1 of Eupeodes corollae. Classification (NCBI taxonomy): domain Eukaryota; kingdom Metazoa; phylum Arthropoda; class Insecta; order Diptera; family Syrphidae; genus Eupeodes; species Eupeodes corollae. The sequence goes on from NC_079147.1 coordinate 277,486,464, forward strand.
TTTTAGTCAAAAGTAAATTTTTACCAAGTTTAGTATTTTTTTTGTTAGGTTTTTATTTTTTGTAAAAAAATAGATATTCCTCAAAATTTGATTAAGTGTTGACAACAGTATTTTTTAACAGCCATAAGCTAATATCAAAGATTTGAAAAGATATTTGAGTCGAGGACGAATTTTTACCAACTTTTATTAAGTTTTTCTTAGGTTTTAATTTTTGGTAAAAAAACTGTCAATTCGATTTTTCTTAAAATTTTTCTGAATGTCGAAAACAATATTTCTTATAAGATAAATTATTTGGAAGCCATAATTTCAAGTTTTTGAAAAAAATATTTGAGATGAAATTCAATTTTTACCAACTTTGTGTAATGTTTTTTTAGGTTTTAATTTTTTATAAGAAAAAAAAACTGTCAATTCGATTGATTTATAAAAAAAACCGTTCATTAGATTTTTTCCCAAAAACATATTCATTTGGTATCACGTTACAATCTGAATTTCAATGAAATTTTGAATATACTTTCGGTAGGTCTGAGGATAGGTTTTTATCTATTTTGTATATTCCTAAGTGATTAAATTGCATCAACATCGTACACGGTGAAACGATCTTTCGATAGTATTCAGCGATTCTATGTCCAATGAAGCATTGATTGCTATTGAGGACCTTGCGTTACTCAGTCATTTCGGTATGCATTAACCAAATCGAAATGCATCTGATTTATTAGACACTGAATTAAATCGTGAATTGCAATTCATATTGTAGAAATGGCATTAATTGTTACTTGCAATGTCTCACTAATGAATAAAGAACAAAGAACCATTTATGTCCACATCATGCTCCCAGTTTTGGCAGGACAAAGTGGATTCTGTTCTTTTGGATGCACCAGGTGGAACTGCCAAAATATTTCTTATTTCGCTAATTGTTGCTAATATACGACCAAATAATGTTATCGCATTAGCTATTTCATCTTCTAGCATTGCGGAAACTTTATTGTGTGGAGGCAGATCAGCTCATTCAGTATTTAAACTGCCACTAAATATTAAAAATAACGCAGACGCGGTGAGCAAATTTTAAAAACAGTTTCCATGGCCACAGTGCTGAAACAATGTAAAATTATCATATGGGATGAATGAACTATGGCACACAAATATTTGCTAGAGGCGTTGAACAGGACAAAGAAAGATATATAAAACAAGGATTTCAGACAAATACTTCCTGTTATTCCGCGTTCAACGCATGCTGATGAGATCAACGCGTGCTTAAAAAAAACGCCACTGCGGCGTTATGTTAAAAAAGTACAACTGAAAGTAAGATTAGTGTTCAAATGCTTCAAGATCCATTCTCTGAAACATTCTCAAAACAACTGTTTGATATAGGCGACGGAAAAGTTACTACAATTACCGGTCGATTTCTGCACGATTATTAATTCACATGAAGTGCTCGTTGACCAGATATTTTCCGATTTACACTGACAATATACAAATCATGAGTGGCTGGCTGAATGAGAAATTTAAGCAGCAACGAATGTGGATGTCAACGAATTAAATCTCAAGATACAACATTTGTCATTAGGAGACTTGGTGTCATACAAATATTGATACTGTTTGTGATACTAATGAAGCTTTGAATTATCCAACTGAGTTTTTCAACTCATTGGATTTACCAGGTATTGCACCGCATAATTTACAACTTAAGGTTGGATCTCCGGTAATTTTGCTTCTTAATTTGAAAGCACCAAGGTTGTGCACGCGATTAGTTATTACAAAATGAATGAAAATTGTATCGAAGCCATAATTCTAAATGGAAAATTCCGAAGTGAAATTATATTATTACCGCGAGGCGCGAATTCCTTTTATACCCACAGATATGGCAATTCAATTCAAACGCGTTCAATTTATGTCAATCAATAAATCAATAAGTCTCAAGGCGAAACGATGCTGGCCTGCGGCCTAGATTTGAGCATTTCATGTGGCGTGCTATTGATAGCACCTAGCATAGCCTACTTGATAGGCAAACCATCCCGTTAGTTTGTATTGGTGAAGATGTGATCACAAAAAATATTGTTCACTTTGCAGCATTAAGGTATTAATATTATATGATATATAGCGATATCTATAAAATTTTAAAGAATTAATTTTAATAAATCAAAAAAATTGTTTGGTGATTTCTTATTTTAATATTTTTTCACCGTTTACAGTGCTCTATACCTCTCCCACTTATATACTACATCCCTAAACACCTACAATAACTTAGTTATATTTCTAGCAAAACATTCTATAGAAATTATTTATATGATAAAGCAACGTTTGTCGGGTTAGCTAGTATAATATTAAATTTAATTCAAGTCTCTTGCGGACGTACACACGCAAGCACAGAAATCTTTTATTTGGTCTCTTGGGACCTTGAAACGTCGAGAAATGTAAAAATTTTCAATTTCACCAATCGGACCCATTACAATAACTTCCTATGAGAAGTTAACAAAACATTTAAAACAAATCTACAAATCTAATCTTTAGATGAAAAGTGTAGCATTATTTTATTTAAATTTAAAAAAATGTTAATTATTAAAATATTTGTTTAAAATCTATATATAAATCTGTAAATGACAGATTATTTTAATTTAATGCTGCAAGAAATAAGTAAAATAAACAATAACTATGCCTGACGGTATGTATGTTTTACCTGATATTTGTTTTCTTAAGGGAAAACTGCATCGATATCCCTTTTAAACTTGGTAACAAATTGCAAATTTATTGACATCTTGATTTGTGCCTTTATGTTTTCAATTGCAGCATAGAGTAAATTTCGTTAAGCAAGGTCTTTCTCTCTATCAATATTTGTTCACAAGCAAAAGCTATTATTCGAGTATCTGTACGACAAAGTAGTAGTGGAAGCAAAATAGCAATTTGTAGTACACAATGCATGTTTGCATCTGGAAGGATATGTATTAAAGATTTAAAGGATTTACGTTTAGGGCAATATATTGAAAATGAATATTAAATTCGATCTACTTGTATAAGAATATACATAGAAACAAACAGTTTTAGATTTTAAAATAAATATTGTCCTTAAGAGTTATTTTAATTTAAGGGACATATTGTTTTGGGGAAAGTTTAATATTGCATTTAATAAAGTATCTTCATGTATGTAAATTATGTGTTATCGATATTAAGATTGTGTACATTAAGAATTTATTTCATTTCGATTTTTTCTTGTCTATGGGATTAATTAAATTTGCATATGAAAAATGTATTTTAATAATAATTCCATACATGATTACTTTCAAGTTATTAAACTCAATGTTCGAGAAATAATTTGATCCTCCCATTTCGAGGTTACTGGCGAAGCCTTAAAATGTACCTTCTTTTTCTCTCTTATTTATATAATAATCCCATTGAAATGAATATTTACCTTATTTACGTTTTCAAGAACCAATTCAAAAGAAATGCATTTTTCCATATAAAGGAAAAAATTCAATGGAAAAATCACGTGAAATAATCGATATTAAAAAATTATCATCTGATTCCATATAAAAATAAAAATGCACGTACAGAATTAAAATCTTAAATCGTAAAATTCAAAACCTAGTACTTTTTTCTGTTTAATGTTTTCTTTAATAGGGCTCAAGGGTAAACTGACGAGCGTTCCCAGAAGTGCGGGTATTACGGTTGAATTATTTGAGCGGAGGAATACAACCTGCTTTTTTACTAGAACATTTTATATGAAAATATTTTTAAAACAGTAGTAGGCATGAATTCTTGCAGCAGTGTTCAAGAGAAGCAAATGTCTCAGTAATAGAACGATTGCCTTTAATTTTCCGAGCTCTTCTTTCAATTAAATCTAAAAGACTAAAGTACGTTATGACAATTATATTTATTTAAGTTTCGAACGAATAAAAACTTTGTAAATTATAGCGCAATTAGATGGAGTAAAAGACTTCATGTATTGCCAGAGAAAATCTAAACACTTGGTAGCATTTTTAGCGATGTCGAATATGTGATCATCATATCATGTTATCACTCCACAACAAAAGGTTTGTGATGCACATACTTGGAATTGAAAGTTGTTTAGTCTCCTCGCTGCAAGTACCACCCATGGATAGTGGAATTCTGAAGGGTTACACTTTTGCGATAGTAGACTGCATTGAGTTTTCGAAGCATTGAATTTCACACTATTTTTAATTGCTCGGATTGGGCAATGCTGTCAAGATCAGAATTGAATGAGCTTATCATACGCTGCCCTTGGTAGTCCACACACAGTACTGTCATCAGCAAACTAATTTAGTGGGTCAGAAGTTTCAGGCAAAAGTCCTTTTATAAAAATAAGGAAGAGTGTGGGAGACAAAACGGAGCGCACCAGGTTTACTTTCTGGATATTAGATTTGTACCCGAATACTTGAATTGAACTGTCCGACAGGTAATTTCTAACCCCACGAAAAAGGGTTCACCAATACCAAATGCAAGCATTTTCGATCACAGATTATTGATACCAATCTCTATTAATTGGCTTTGAAATATCAATTGTAATAATCTTACTTTGTAAAAAACGATTTAAAGATTTGTTGAACTGCTCGGTGAGATAAACATGGGATCACAAGTGGGTCTATTTCTACAAAGGCAATGCTGCCGGTTTTTAAAAAGTTTATAATCTTCAAGATATTTCTTAAGCTGAAAATTTATCAGTGTTTTCATGACCTTGGAAAGAAAGGACGTTTGTGCAATCGGACGATAGTTAAAAGGTGAGGAAGTTTGATCTTTTTTAGGAACAAACTGGACAAATGCTGTTTTTTATTCACTCGGAAAGAGGCCTGTAGAATAGGACAGATGCTAAAGCTAACATAGTGGTGTAAGATGACCTCTTAAGTACTCTAGCAACTGAACGAGCGCGAAGGAATGTTTGTCCATATAATCGTTTACGCTTTCAAGTACAGGAGAAGTCACTCATTGGCAGCATAGAATTAGAAGCAAACTCTGCTGCAAGAATATCTTAGAAATGAAAAGAGGCTGGGATGCGACCAACACTGTTAACTTTCCATCGTGTCTCTCGATTTGTCTTGCTAAAAAGGTTGGAAGATTTTCGTGTTTTGTTAAAATAGTTGTCAATTGAATTATTCTTAAAAAAATTAAAAATTAATAACAATATTTTGCATACGATGAAATAGTTTGATTTCAAAATATTTTTGTTTACGAGATTTTTTAGTCGTTAATTTCAATTTTTGTTAAAGTTTTATTTTTATTTATGTTAAAAACATGAAATGATGAAATCATTTTTCTATCGTACAATTTTGAGGTGACAAATTTTTTGTTTTTTATTTTTAATTGGATTTTTTTCAAAAAATATACTTGTTTGGTATCACGTTACAATATATTATATACAATTTAATTCCAGTCTCTAGTGTTATTGGTTTATGAGATGTTAAGTGTTAATCTAAATGTTCACCTTTTTTTAAAATTACTATGGTAAAAAAACCACTCACGCATTTTTTAAAAAGTCCTTTCTGCATTACTATTTGTTTAACAACCAAAATCGTCACCTTTTTTTTTAAACTGCTATGCTAAAGAAAACCACCCACGCAATATTCTTGAGAGCTCTTCTTGCATTTTTCTGTATTATTATCTGTATAACAAAACTTATTTGAAGTCGATATCTCTACTGCTTCTTTTACTATGAACGTACGTACACACGTACGTAAAGGCATCTTTCTAAAAATCTTTTATTTCGTCTCTAGTGACCTTAAAACCTCGAGAAATGTCAAAATTTCTAATTTTACAAATCGGACCCATTATAATAATTTCCTATAGGAAGTTAACAAACCCAATCAAATGCTCATACAAATCAAAAGAAACACTAGAAAATTCTTAGAACCCTATACCTTATAATCACTATACAATTCTTCAGTAAGAGCGATTGTGGAGCATTGTAGTAAAGTCTGGAATACTTATTATAATAATTCCAGGGATATACCGGAAATAGTTCAAAAGTGTTCACTAAGTTTGCCTTCTTATAGTTTTGGTGTTTTCTGTTTGGAATAAATTATCTTCAAGACCGTAGAGTATACTTTTCAGTGATCTTTATTAGAGACATCATAAGTTATCATATTAACTGTCTTCCGCTGCTATCATTATTATGTGGATGAAATGCTCCCTCAAAAACAACACGTTTTCGAATTACGATTGCATCCAGAGGGTGGGGGAGGCAAATTTAATTTGTTACAGGGTTGATTGTTTTCCAATTGATTGAGTTTAATTTATACAGTTCTAAATCAGTCATATGAGAACGATCTCAAAATTCTTTGTATGCACTTGCGCTAGTTAAACAGCAGTTTTTGTGAGGAAGGAAGGAAAAATGTCTTCAATTTGGCGAGGACTCAAGTGAAAAAAAAATTACTAAAAAAGTGTCAAATATTAAGTTTAAGTTAAAAAGTGGAAATAAGAAAATAATTCTAAAGGACTGCGAAAAAGATTTGCTTATTTTGATAGAGTCTGAAACAAATCCAACCCTTAATAAAATATTAAGCATGACATAAATATAATTTAATTTCAATTTACAAACGGCCGCAATTATAATTGAAAAAAGCATTATATGTACCGATAAGTAGAAGTGCACTTTACTTATTATTAATATAATCTTTCTACCCCTACTACTGTTTAGGGGGTTCTCTAGGTTCTCGCCAAAGAAAATCTTTACTAATTGGACATCTATTGTTTTTATAAACACGATTTGTAACAAATTTATTCAGAAAATCGGCCATTTTGACAGTGTCATATCAACCATCCTCAATTTATGAGATGTATCTCATGCAATCGAGCGTTTGCTCATCTTTTTTTATATCAAAAGTAGAACTTAATCACATAGATCTTTCGTCAAGCTGTGAGTTCGAACTCAAGGTGTTAAGATCGATCTCGGTCTTTGTACCTTTTTTTGCATACCACTCTATAAGAAAGTTCTCAGAAAAATTAGTAACGAGCTTGAACTCATTTTTTGCATAATGACCCGTTATGTGCACGTATTTTTCCCATTAACAATTCGAATAAAAATAGTTTGAATTGTTTTAAGGACAATTTTAATATTCTAAATTCCAATACTGATGAAAAAACTTTCACAAAAAGTCAACCATGACAGAATTTTCTGAATTTCTCCTTAGTTAATAGAATAATTAAAACAAAAGTTGCAAAAACGAAATAATATTACGTATACGCCTGAGTGCCTCATATAGAGTTCTTGTTGAAAATATATCTATTTGAAGAATCTACTTTATTGTTATTGTGTAAATGTTTTTTTTAAATAAAATATTCTTATTATTATTGTTACACATTTTAACGAAATATGTTGCTTATAATCTGGAACAAACTATTTTATTTAAATAGTTTTCTTATTCATTAGTAATAAATAGTTTATTATACAAAATGTATAAAACGGATCAAAAATGACTAGACATATTATCCTTCAGTGATAAGCAACTGACAAATAAATAAACAATATTCATCCCATCATAACGAGGTATAATTTTGTTGAAAATTATAAGTTTTGCAACTTAAAAAAATTCGAAATCTTTTAACATTTCTTATGAAAACGTGTATAGGTTAAATTTAATATATTTATTTACATTGCAGGTACGTACTTATTGGAGTGATAAAATTATTCTTATAGTCACCATCAATCAATCATTCTTTTGTCATTTAATGAAATGCAACGTTATCAGTGTTGAAAATACATTTATGTCAAAATTTTATCCAAAAAGAAAAAGTTGGTGAACAAAAGAATTTTTTAGACTTATATTCAAAAATGCAAACTATGTGGACAGTGGAGTGCCAAAAATGATGGCAGAACAAAAGCACCATGTCCGTAATGCATCAGACGTGTAAGTGGGCTTTAATTCTTGATTGAAACTTGTTCACAATTAGTGACATGCGTGTATGGTGTAAGTTATTAGGGTGTTTCAAAGGAAAATCCTTTAAATTTCTTAAATAAGCAATGTTGTTGAAAGCCTTGAGGAGGAATTGCAATTTGTTTGAAAGGAGATGGGAAAAAATGCAAGAAAACAATCACGTTTTCCTAAAATCCTTACTAAAAGTATAATCCCTAAAAAAAGTTGGCAGTTTTATCAACATACAGAAATCGAAAATCGAAGAATTTTAATGTATTTTTGAATCAGTCTAGTGTGTAGGTGCATTTAAAAATAGACTTTTGCCAGTTACTTTGGAAAGCCCATAAGGCATGTTTGTGAAGGGATATATTACAGAATTGGTATTAAAATTGATAAATGATGTTTTTTTGTTTTATTTTAGGTATTACTTACATGTTTTACAGTACCTATGGTTTAAAATTTCAATTTGACTTTAATTTGATATATTTCCTAGAAATTAAACAAAAGCTTATGCATTGAGGATACAACAAACACTATTCGGACATTTTTCAGAATGGACATATTATTTGTCATGGATGCAAATATTAAAATTCTTAAAAACTGAAAAAAACTTACATTAAGTTTGTCCTTAATTTAATTGTTTAACTTGAAAGTTTTGCTTGAAAAATAAACAATTTCAAGTTTAATACCCTGAAGTCGATACGAAAGATATGAAAGACCCTAATGCTTATGACTTATTCGCAATGGATACGTTTATGAAATTATTTTACACTTATCAGTTATGATCATCAATTCAGAACTTTAGATAACGTTATTTAAGCTGTTTTTAGGTCAACATAAAAACTCTCATCTTTTTGAGTTTTTAGAGGATTCACAAAACTTAAAAGGATGGTCAATGATATTCTTAAGAGGCTGTTTGTGACCCCCACTGATAACTTCAAATTGGTGCTCTTAAAAATTTTTAAATAATATTCTTTGTAATAAGCAAAACTTTGAATCCAAGTTTCTTAGAACTTAAGGTCAAATTAGTTTGAAGTCAACATCGTTTTTTCTTAACAAGATATTTGAGTCAAAAATACATTTTTAATAATTTTTGTTAGTGATTTCTTTGATACAACTAAACGGCTACAATCGCAAGAGATCACGCAATCCTTCCTAGACCAAGTCACTAGTTACCCAAAGCAGAAATGAAGTTTGAACGTTTTATAAGCAGATGAAACGAAATTCACAAGTACATAAACCTCGAACCGAAGGTTGTCAGGACGAAACATCATAGTGGAACCGCAATCAATGCTGAGGATATGGAAGGACCACTTCTGCAGACTGTATAACGGCGACGACGAACCGAATTCCGCTGTCAGGCAGGATGATTATCCATTCAACATAGACGACGAAAGCCAACAATCCCGTCCTCCCGACTTAGAAGAAGTAAGGATTGCCATATCTAAGCTGAGGTCTAATAAAGCCGCTGGAGCAGATGGCTTGAATGCCAAACTCTTTCAAGCAGCTGGAGATAAGTTGGTTAGGAGCATGCACCAACTTATCTGTAAGATATTGTCGGGAGAAAGCATGCCCGATGAATTTAACCTCGGTATTGTTTGCCCGATCCTGAAAAAAGGAGACCCTCTTAACTGCACCAACTATAGAGAAATCAGTCTACTTAACATGGCCTATAAAATCTTCTAGAGACCATCGTCAACAACCTGATAGGTCTTTATCAGTGTGGTTTTAGACCAGGAAAGTCCACAGTTGATCAAATATTTACATTACTGCAGATCCTGGAAAAAACCCAAGAACACCAAATCGACACCCACCATCTTTTAATCGATTTCAAGGCCGCATATGACAGCATCTACAGGGACGAGCTGTAAAGAGCCATGTCTAGTTTTGGCATCCCTGCCAAACTCGACCGTTTGTGCAGGATGACCATGGAGAATTCCCGCTGCTTCATAAAGGTTGGAAACAACCTAACAGAACCTTTCGATGTCAAAAAAGGTTGTTAAAAAGGTGATGCGATGTCATGCGATTTTTTTAACATCGTGCTTAAAAGAATAGTGCAGAGCTCACACGTCAACACTAGAGGCACTATCTTTCAAAAGTCTGTCCAATAACTACCATATGCTGATGACATTGACATAATCGGAAGAACTCAGCGTGATGTCAATGGGGCTTTTGTGAGCATTGAGGCAGAAGCGGCAAAAATGGGTTTAACGGTTAATGAGGGAAAAACAAAGTACATGCTGTCGTGTAGAAAGGACATACAACACCGAAGTTTTGGTCAAAACGTCACAATCGACAGACGTAACTTTGGGATAGTCAAGGACTTCGTCTACCTAGGCTCCGCTGTAAACGCAGAAAACAACACCAGCGCTGAGATCAAACGCAGAATAACGCTCGCTAACCGCTGTTTCTTTGGGCTAAGAAAGCAATTGAGTATTAAAGTCCTCTCTCGAGGGACCAATGTGTCGCTATATAAGACCCTTATCATCTCCCTTCTGCTATACGGTGCAGGAGCATGGACTATGACAAAAGCGGATGAAAGCACCTTAGGTCGGTTCGAGAGAAAAGTTCTTCGAGTGACTCCAATGCTCCAGCACGGAAAGTCTTCGAATCCACACCCATAGGATAGCGCAGTAGAGGAAGACCGCAGATATGGTGGCTCGCACAAGTAGAAAGTGACCTCATCCAACTGAAAATTGCAATGATAGGGAAAGATAGAGCGTGGCAAGGCGTTCCACATTCGCGTAGTACGGCTAAAAAATGAATCTCTGTAGTTCATAGTACGGATGAAGTTGTGCTCAAGAGTAAACTAATGAGCATTCTGAGAAGCGTGGGTATTACGGTTAAATTGTTTAAAGGGAAGAATGCAAATGTCTATTTCATTAAAACATAGTCCGTTAAAATAACGGTAAAAAATGGTGAGATAAGAAACCTTGCGTCAATGTTAGAGTGTCGTAATCGAGTTGATGAGTTCATGTCATTAATTAATTTAAAAGCTCTTATTTGAATACTGTCCAAGAGGCTTAAATAAGTTACTATAGCCCAGACATGAGAGTTATATTCAAGTTTCGGACGTATATAGGTTTCGCAATATCGAAGACTGTGGATCAGGTGGCTAGCACAAGTGGAAAGCGACCATACCAAACTTGGAATGCACATCTAAAGACATCTAGCTTGGAACCGAACTAGATAAAAAAGTTTGTTGGATGAGGCCCTTGTTCACATAGGACTGTAGCTACACTAACAATTTGAATAAATTTGAGGTCGATTAGGTAACATAAAAATGATTTAATTTTTTCTAAAGTTATGTCTTGAAAAGAAGTTGAAAGTATCTAGTTTAAAACAATATTTGTCCCTTTAATAAAATTGGGTTTGAATTTGTCTTTAACGTTATTACTTCTAGAAATTAACCATGTATTTAGAAAAAAATACGTAGACTTTATGAGGGAAAATAAGCAACAATGCGTTAAAATAAGAATTAATTTGATCGCCAAGATATCCTGAACAATCATTATTGGAAAAGCTTTTGCATACCAAAGAAAATATGGAGGTCTACAAATACTCCAATTCAACTTATAAAAAACGTTAAAATGTCTTTAGTGACATATCCATTCGTAAGATATGACTGTCGCAATACGGACTCCAAAGACACTACAATACTCCAGATTAAATTTTAAGGCATTTGAGTGCGTATAAGGATCAGAAAATTCGTACCGTACCAAGAACCCTTTAGGCTTTTTATACTATAAAATCAATGTGAAAATTGGAAAAAAGTTCATAATCAAATGCAACTCTTAAATAGTTTTTTTGAGTAATTTTTTATAAAATCGAGTAATCAAACAATGTGTGATGTTTTCCTTAAAAACATAAAACTTTTACACTCAGAAGCATTAAAAAAACTGAGGTCTTCGATAGCTTCTCGAATTTCATCCTTAATGTATTAAATTGATGGCAATCGTGAAAACTTTTTTGTTAAATCTCGATTGTTTTGATACTTTTGTGACGCGTAAGCCTCGTTTTGTTGAAAATGAATTTCATCGTCCACATCAGATTTTTCAAATCTGAATTTGATTCTTAACATTACTATTTTCTTCTGAGATTGATCTGTTGTACAATTGTTTGAAATTTTATGTATGTATGTTTGTGAATTTTAACAGCGTTTTCGAAGTCTGTATCAATTAATTTTCAGTAATAGCGTAGTTTTACTTGAAAAATTAAAATATAAACAGGCACACATTCATACACAATTAGATAAATTACATTGTGGTAGCCAACAAAATTAAATGGTGTTTAAAAATATCAATGCTTTCTTTCGAAAAAAAATAAAAAATCGCGGGCACCAGAGGTTAAGTTTTAAAAGCATTTAATTATCTTAACCCAAACTTTCTGATAAATGAATTACTATTTATTTCCCGAAAAGTCATGCGTTCAATGAATTTTTGGTTTTTAACCAAAATAACATTTTAATAAAAATCAAATTACGTCAACTTGTGTCCTTTTTTAAATTAATATATTTCATATGTCCTTAAAGTAGGTGTTTTACAAAATAAAAA